>NC_060187.1:38531715-38536715 GCF_021184085.1 Oncorhynchus gorbuscha
GTGACCGAGTCCCACTTCTGCAGCAGCTTTACCTAGAAACCCCTGTCTGTTTTGGGTTAGGATGCATTAGGACGGCGGGCAACTTGGCGGCCTGTCAAACAACACAATCTTGAAAAGGACAGCCTAACCCGCAGAGAAGGTTTGAGGAGGCCAAAAAAAGATGGGCATGCTCAGCTCCTGGCTGTTCAGCCTCCCTAACACCAGACCAGTCAGGCCCTGAGACAACCAGGCGTCTTGTGCTGTCAAGATTGATGGCCCATAAAGGCCCATTGATTTTGCCATTGTGGTGGTGTGTGTTCGATTTAACAATGACACTCAGCTGTCTTCTCACTTGGCTGTGAGTGGCTGGCTTTAGGGCTCCCAGGACTCCCCTCCCACCCCCTAGTGGGTCTCAGCCCCCCTTATTGGCCGTCCTAGTGGGGTCCTGCTGGGGATGGAATGGGTGTTGGAGCATGGCTGGAGTTGCACATCATCTTAAATGAACAGCTCAGAGTGCCACCACAGGAGCAATCTAGCACCAATGTGACTTTAATGGGTTGGGGAATGGAGGTGGATCTGTGGAGAGGTCTGTGGTCTGCTACAGCCACTTATTGGGTCCAACTAGGAGCCTGATTTAGCTGCCCCAGCTTCTGGCTGTGTATGTAACTACTAGTTGAGTTTGCTCCCTCTTTCTCATTTGTCCTTTATGGACCAACCACTCCTCCCTCCCACCAGTGGGAGTGAGCCCAGGGTGAGATCTTAATTAGACATCCTGTTCTGTGGAGATGATGACACCAGGGATGGACTGTGCACCAGGCCACGGGGGGACCGGGCTCTCCATCCTGTCCTCGCACTCCTAATTACTCACTTAATCTCATTACGGGGAGGACAGTTCACAGCACCTAGGCCAGACTGGCCATTTGGGACGGACCCTGCCCACCATACACCTGCAGGACCCTTTCCCGCAAGGACCAGCGCTCACTGGTTATTAAGACTAGACAAGTAACAGTCTTTTAAACAGGCCTTCATTTCCCCCCCTCCAATTAACTTGTGCACCAATGGTGAGAATGTCCAACTGTCCTCGACTTTGATAGCTCACCCATTTTGAGCCACGTTGATAGTGTCTGTTTTGGGGCATCTGCTTACCAACAAAGCAAGCCCACCATGCAGCAACCTGAAGATATATATTTACAGGGAATAAACACAAGAGTAACATCAAGCCAACAACTTGACAACCCCTAGCGGTGCCAAACAAAGACACGCTGTGAAATGAATATTAATGCTCAATCACGTCCCTAATCTAGGAGAACAGCAGAGCGGCCGTCACATTGTTACAACACATGCAGTCCTTTGGAGCCTCTGCCTCTGTGATGGGATGTGCAGTAGCATTGAAGAGAGCTGTGGGGACCTGCTCTCCGCTCAGCCCCTGCACTCCCTGGCGCCTTAGATATGAAATAGATTGATTTTACTTCACATGCAGGCCTGATGACTGGCACCGACTGGATATAAAGGCTGCTAATATTTCTTTTTGAAGGGCTGTTCAATGCTCCTCAGAGGACTCGGAGCCCTTACACAGGATAAATCAGTTTTAACCACTTTGATTTCCTCCTAACCCCCTCACCGGTAGACCCTCAGTCCCCCTCAACACTCATCCCCACTACCCCCTTCCCTGTGTTTCCCAGGTTTTTTGGTTCATACTCAGAATAGAGTTCCATCTCGCTGGCAGATTTTGCTGTCGCACCTGTAATTTTCTCATCTCAACCCAGTGTTAATGTACAGCCTATTATACTCAGTGATGTCTGTCAGCACAATTTACAGAGAGCCACGGACAGCGAGCTAGCATGCAACTTGTCAGCTGGGGCTGTGTGTGTGTGTGTGTGTGTGTGTGTGTGTGTGTGTGTGTGTGTGTGTGTGTGTGTGTGTGTGTGTGTGTGTGTGTGTGTGTGTGTGTGTGTGTGTGTGTGTGTGTGTGTGTGTGTGTGTGTGTGTGTGTGTGCGTGCGTGCGTGCGTGCGTGCGTGCATGCGTGTGGTGTCCCTGGCACCTTTACAGCATACAGCAGACCTGGATTAGGTACAGGCTCTGCCATAATGAAACTAAACCTACATCCCACACAATGTGGAATTGGTCCATTTTGGAGTTAGGGAAGAGGACTATACGAGATAGAAGAGCATGTAATCCTCTGCCTGCGATGACACATTTATTGGGTGGAAAACACAACAGACAGACTGAGGCATGTATTAAACATCAGTGGTGTGATCCTTACTAAAGAGCAATGCTCGCCCCTGTCAGAACAGACCAGTAATGAGGCAGCTCTCTGAGATCCACTGATCCCCCATGTTACACGCTCTACCAGACTGCTCTAGCAGGGGGGGGTGAGCATGGGGTGAGAGAAAGAGAAATTAGACTGAGAAACAGGGAGAGAGAGAAAGCGAGAGGGATACGAAAGAAAGAGACAAGAGAAAGATAGAGAACCAGGGACTGTACAGTCCATCCGCTCCCTTTGGAGAATAGAAAAAGCAAAGATTACTGCCACAATGTGCTTGGCTGGGCACAAATGGGAGAGAAGTTGAAATGGTAGGCAGCACATCCAGGGGTGGTGGATAACAGCGTGTTAATCTGCCCGGTCAGGCCAGCTTTAGGTGACACATTCAAAAATCGGGCTGTGAGCCCAAATCCTGTCGTCTTGTCCTCCACTGACATCGATAATATGTATACACTGGACAGTTTCGGAGTTCAAACCTTAACTCCATACCGGTGTACAGCCAAGAATGTCCAGGATCCTGCTCACTGGGCTCTGGAAGCCCCTAAATGTACTATTCATGCACAGTGCTGCAGTACACACACTTGTGTGTTTTTTTAAAGAGATGGCCGTGCGATGTCAATTCTATAGAGCATCTGTGTATTATTCTTACTGCAGACAGAAATATGCTGAGGTGGTGGGTTGGGAGGGGGAGAAGGAGGAAGTGGGGAGGGAGGGGGGATAGGAGGATGTGGTGGGAGGAGGAGGAGGAGTACCAGGGGACGGCTGGAGATCACAACAGTTGCTAATACTGTTGAGATAAAACACATTTATCTTTGCAACTCTTAATAACCACGAGATTCAAAGGTGCTGACGAGGCAAACAACAACAACAACAACAACAAAGCAGAGGGATGATGCAATGAATCTTTGTCCTGCCGAGGAGATTTCTCTGCACTTGGGTTTGTTCTCACACTATGTAAAACACACACAGATACCCCTTTCACTCACAAATGAAAACATGCACAATTGCATGCATGCAGGCACCCACGCACACGCAAGCAAACACACACACTCACACCAAATCGGTCCATTCTGACACACACACACACACACACCCCTCCCCTCCCGTAAACACACATCATTTCCTGTGGAATTCTTTTCAGCGGCAGCGATGTAGCTGCCTGCGCCGCGCGGAGCACCAAAGGTTACTGTTGAACACAGAAAGTAAAGGTCAGAAATCATGTTTAGTTTTCCTCTGGCTGCGAGGTAATTCCAGCCTGCAGATTGTGTCCAGCAGCAGCAGCAGACGATCAGTGCAGAGAGATAGAGAGAGCAACAGAGATGCTCATGTGGCGACCCGGCAGTCAGCGGCGCCAAGGTTATCCAGTCAGCCCAGCCCGGCTGTCTCCATCTCTCTGCTTCTCTCAGCCTCTCTCAGCCTCTCTGCTGTCACCCTTAATAACAGAGGCTCCCTTATCACTGCAACAATCACCTTGAGAAACACACTTGTCTCTTTTCCCAGGGAAACAAGGCCCAGCATATCGCTAGAGCTCACCATGCCGGTCTCTCTCATTAGAGCGCACCTTTCTGTGGGGGACACGGCGACGACTGAGGGTCACTTTAGTAGATGCTATTCTTCTGACGTTTGGTTCACAACTGGGAAATCGACAGGTTTCACAGGCTCAGCGGTCAACTTTGTACACCACTGAAGACATTGAACGTTTAGCAGCGTTGTGGTTTTTGATTACACTACTTTTCTTGTGGGCCCAGAAGACATTAGCTGAAGGATTATTCAGAGAGAGGAGAGAGTTGCTATTAGATCGATCTTCATACTGTAGTGAAACACTAAAGTGCAAATGTGGCCTCCACTTGAGATGCTCAGGTGTCAGCAGCAGGAATGGTACAGGTCTGATGTACTGTGGTTGAGTGCTATGGAGAAGCATACTCTCGTAGAAGACAGGGTTATCGATGGGGGGGATAGGAGAGAAAAACCTTTTTGGTTCCAGGTGTTTATTTTTTCACCCCTTTTTCGTGGTTTCCAATTGGTAGTTACAGTCTTGCCTCATCACTGCAACTCTCGTAGGGACTCGGGAGAGGCGAAGTTCGAGAGCCGCGCGTCCTCTGATACACAACCCAGCCAAGCCGCACTGCATCTTGACACAATGCTCACTTAACCCGGAAGCCAGACGCACCAACGTGTCGGACGAAACACCGTGTACCTGGCGACCGTGTCAGCGTGCACTGCGCCCTGGCTGCCACAGGAGTCACTAGTGCGCGATGGGACAAGGACATCCCTGCTGGCCAAACCCTCTGCTAACCCAGACACCGCTGGGCCGATTGTGCACCGCCCTATGGGTCTCCCAGTCATGGCCGGCTGCGACGGAGCCTGGACTCAAACGCAGAATCTCTAGTGTCACAGCTAGCACTGTGATGCAGTACCTTAGACCACTGCGCCACTCAGGAGGCCGGAAAGCATTCGACATGGAACCCAGAACGGTTCTACCTGGAACCAAAACGGTTCTACCGTTTTCTCAAACGGTTCTTCAAACGGTTCTCCTATGGGGACAGCCGAAGAACCATTTCAGGTTCTGGAGAGCACCTTTTTTTGGAAGAGCATAGCAATGGTCTTTAAATCAAAGAGAAATGAAGCATTTGGAAGACTTCCTGAATGGCGTCAAAGCTCTACCACCCAAAATACGCCTCTTCACTTTGACATCTCTAATACGTCTAGAATTGATCTGAATTTCGAGCAGATCATATGTATTTCTAGCGATATCC